>NC_063188.1:38976890-38993068 GCF_023159225.1 Perognathus longimembris pacificus
GGAATGCAGTCTACCATCTTCAAGACCACTGATGAACCAGGGAAGCGGTGGGGCACACGTGTGAACACTACAAAGTTGTCCTGCTATTTTAAACTTTCCTTTGTCTCAAACTCTACTTGATTGCGATAACCATTTATTTTCCAGTGTCTGACAAATTGTGATGAATTCTGCTTACTTTGTTCAATGATTTTAGTAAATACTTTTTAAAATCTCATTTGATATGATCATGTGGTATGTATTTTCTAGCCTAAATGATGGGTAGATTACACTGATTTTCAAATATCAAACTAGCATTGTATCCTGAAAACGAAGCTCAAGTAGTATTACTTTTATATATTACTGGATTATATTTGCTAATATTCTGCCTAGGATTTTTTGAAACTGTTTATGAGTGACATGGGCCTGTAGGTTTTGTTTGTTTTTTGTACTGATTTTGTGTGATTTCAATTTCAGTATAATACTGACCTAAAAAATCCATTGAAAGTCTTTTTCTGGAAGAGATTGTGTCAAACTGGTATTAGTTCTTTAAATAAATTTTCAGTATGGTCCTCCTGGCTCAGCCTCCCAGTTGCTGGGACTAGAGGTATGCATCACTGGCTGCTAGCTCTATATAGTTAAAATGTTTTTCTTGGAAACTTCTGTTTGCTTTTTGTCCTTATCCTTTTTTTTATTACTCCATGTTAGTTGTACAAGTGGTTTTCTGGTATTTCTGAGCATGCTGATAGTGTACTTTGATTACATTCATTCCATTATTTTCTTCTATCCTCCTCCCTTTTGAAATAATTTTAATGGAGTTCATTATTCCATTCATACTGATGTTTTCTAACTCAAGTCCTCACACTTGGTAATAGAAACTCTTACTTTCTCTTTTAGTTGATTTAGGTTATTTCCATGTAATATAATCATTGATATTTCAAGGCTTCCATTTGCCTTTTTTAAATTTTTTAAATTTGTTTTATTTTTGTTGCCAGTCCTGGGGCATGGACTCAGGGCCTGAGCACTGTCCCTGGCTTCTTTTTGCTCAAGGCTAGCACTCTACCTCTTGAGCCACAATGCCACTCTATATATGTGGTGCTGAGGAATCGAAATCAGGGCTTCAGGTATACGAGGCCAGCATTTTACCACTAGGCCATATTCCCAGCCCCCCCCCCTTTTTTTTGGGGCCAGACCTGGGCTTAAACTCAGGGCCTGGGCACTGTCCCTGAACTTAATTTGCTCGAGGCTAGCACTCTATCACTTGAGCCACAGAGCCACTTCTGGCTTTTTCTCTTTATGTGTTGCTCAGGAATCAAACCCAGGGCTTCATGCATGCTAGGCAAGCACTGCCACTAAGCCACATTCCAACCCATCGCCATTTATTCTTAAAATTTTCTATTTGTTCTCCTTTTCATTCCTTTTCTTGTTTCCCGCCATACTAATTATAGTTTGTACCTTTTCTTATTACAGAATAATGAGCTTCAGTATAACATTTCAGTGCATGTATATAACAAATGTTGGTCATATCTCCACCTATCTTCCTCTCTTATCTCTGGCACCTTTCCCACTGGTCCTCTTCCCAAATATTCCCTCTTCTACTATCATTAAAAAAACTTATCTAGATTACACATGTGAGTAAAATATGCTATTTATCTTTCTGAATCTTATTTCACTTAATAATCTCAATTTCCATCCATTTTCCTGAAAATGATGTGATTTCATCCTTCATTATGACTGAACAATACTCCATTGTGTATATATACCGTATTTGCCTTATCTATTCATCCGTTTATGGGCTATGGTAAATAGTATCCCCCAAAAACACGAGTGTGTAGGTATCTCTATTGCATATTGACTTTGATTCCTTGGGGTGATATGGTGGCATCATATGGTAGTACTATTTTTAGCTTTTTTGAGGAACTTCCATATTGATTTCTATAGTGGCCATACTAATTTATATTCCCACTGAAAATGTATAAGCATTTCTTCCCTCACTCCAGCATTGATTTTTGTTTGTATGTTTGTTTTTGATGACAGCCTTTCTGACTAGGGTGAGATGAAATCTTTTTTTTTTTTTTTTGCCAGTCCTGGACCTTGAACTCAGGGCCTGATCTCTGTCCCTGGATTCTCTTTGCTCAGGGCTAGCACTCTGCCACTTGAGCCACAGCACCACTTCTGGCCTTTTCTAATATATGTGGTGCTTAGGAATCGAACCCAGGGCTTCATGTATATGAGGCAAGCACTCTTGCCACTAGGCCATATTCCCAGCCCTGAGATGAAATCTTGATGTAGTTTTTCTTTATATTTCCCAGCTGGATAAACATTTTGAACATTTTTCATGTACTTATTGGCTATTTGTACTTCTTATTTTGAAAAGTACCTGCTTAGTTGCTCATTTGGTTGTTAATTTTTTAATTCTTTATATATGCTGGATAATAATCTCTTGCCCATCAAATAGATTAGAAAGGTTATCTCCCATTCTTGTAGGCTGTCATTTCATTCTGACAATTATTTCTTTTTGTTTAGAAGCTCTTTACTTTGATGTAATCCCAATTCTTGCTCTTATTTCCTAAGGTATTGTAGTTTATTTAGAATGTCAGTACATGTGACTATATTTTTGAGTGTTTTTTCTGTAGTAGTTTAAAATTTTTCAGGTCCTTCATTAAGGTCGTTGATCCATTTGAAATTGCTTTTTGTCCCCAGTGAGAGATAAAGAACTAGTTTCATTCATCTACATGTGGATGTATATCCAGTTTTCCAAGCACTTTGTTGAAGAGGCTTTCTCTAAGGCATGGCCTTGGCACCCTTAACATCAGATTGTTATAGCTGTACACTTCTTTTTTGTGGTCATCATGGAAGTTGGTCTTTAGTTTTCTGTTTTCATCTTCTTCTTTATTGTCAAAGTGAAGTACAGAGGGGTTACAGTTTCATATGGAAGGCAAGTACATTTCTTATCCAGCTTGTTACCTCCTCCCTCATTTTCCTGTCTCCACCCCTCCACTTCCTTCCCCATGAGTTGTACAATTGGTTTACACCAATTGGTTTTGTAAGTATCGCTACTGAATGGTTTGTCTTTTTATCCTTTGTCTCTCGACTATTGTTTACATATCCAGTTTGGGTGTCAGTGTAATACTGAATTCATAGAATGAGTTTGGGAGTATTCCTTCCCTTTCTATTTTATGAGATCATTTGGAGAACATTGGTGTTAATGCTTCCTTAACTATTTGGCAGAATTCAGTAGTGAAGCCATCAATTCCAGGATTTCTCTTTGTTGGAAAGACTTTTAATTTTTTTTTTAATTTGCCAGTACTGGGGCTTGAACTTTGGGACTGGGCTTGAGCTTCTTTGTGTTCAAGGCTATCATTCTACCAGTTGAACCACAGTGCCACTTCTGCCTTTTTCTGAGTAGTTAATTGGTGATAAGAGTCTTATGGACTTTCCTTCCTGGGCTGGCTTGGAACTCCTATCCTCAGATCACAGCCTTCTGAGTAGCTAGGATTAGAGGCATGAACCACTGGTACCCAGCTGTTAGAAGACTTTTTGTTACTGTCTCAAACCCATTTCTTGTTATAGGATCTATTTAGATTGTTTATATCTTCTTGGATCAATTTTGGTATGTCATGTATGTCTATAACCTTACTAGATTCCTCTAGATTTTCCAACTCACTGATATGGTTATATGTATATTGAAACGATTTAAATGATTCCTCACAGTAGTGACTTATTTATTAGCAGTTGGAGCTCATGGACATGAAAAGTCAATGTGAACTAAGGTAATTGGGAGGAAGACCTCTAGGAAGAAAAACATAGTGTTTGATTTCACCATAAAGGATTAATAGTATTCAATATGCAGAAAGAAAGTGAAAGAATGTTGTGGGCTGAGATTGATTTACCCAAATGTCACTATAATTTGAGATGAAAAAGTCCATTTCTGATGGCAGAAGATAAATTGAGTTGTTTTATGTGTGCCTCTGTGTGTCTGTGTGTGTGTGTGTGCGTGTGCGTGCATGTGTGTGTGGGGGGGGTGGGTGGTAGGTGGGTGGGTGCCATTACCGGGGCCTGAACTCAGGGCCTGGGCATTGTCCCTTACATTTTTTAGTCATGGTTATCACACTATCACTTGAGCCTCACCTCCACTCTACTTCTGATTTTATGCTGATTAATTGGAGATATGTGTCTCAGAGACTTTCCTGTCTGGGCTGGCTCTCAGCAGTGATCCTCAGATTTCAACCTTCTGAGTAGCTTGGATTATATAGGCATGAGCCACCAGCACAGTTCTGGATGATTATAGAATACCCAGTGGCTGCCCTGGAAGTTACTGGATCATCATTTAGTGATAAACATATCAAGTTTGGGTTTGTTCAAAATAGTAGTCTCTTCTCTATTGATTTAGTTCAAGAAATACAGTGTTTTGGCTTGGATGTGTTTTGGTTAATTATGCATGTCACAGGTGGCATTCTATATATCGTCTACCTATTTTTCCATATGCACTTTCCATCCTTTTATATCCAGTTCTGTGCCTGGGAGGCTAAGTTATATGCATGACATCAGAGGCTCTTTCTCTTCCTGGCTTCTGGAAGGTTTGAACAATGGAAGATTCCTGGCATCAAAGTGAAAGAAGAAACTGAGGTCGGGTTAATTATTCCTGGCTTGCTCCTTACACTATTACCTCAGGCTGGCTACTGCCCCTTAAATAAAGGTTACAGCTACTCTCTCAAAGGATCACTACATTCTATTTTTTTGTGGAAACAGAATATGTAACTCCCTCATCCTTTTGGGAGAAAGGGTGGTCCCAGTCCCAAATTACTATATTCCTCTCCCTCTTGGTTTTCTCCCACTTTGTCCATACCTTTGTAGGTAGTCCTCTTGTTAAACTTTCCACTAATTATGCTAATTTGAGTATGCCATCTGTTTCCTGGTGGGACTCTGACTGATACAGATGAGGTCTTAATTTTGAAAGAATTAAAATACAATGAAACAAGCCCAGAAAAATATGACTAAATATGATACAATCTGTCTCTCTCTGATTAACTAGGCTCTTACAGTGCTTTCAGATAATCGTTATCAACTGCACTCATCAGAGAATCCTGGACGTGTGTGAATGCCTGTTTGTAGAATCTTATAGCTAACCTATACTAATTATTCTTCCCATGTAATGTGCTAAGCATGATTATGTGCATTATTTCAGTTACTCTCCACAGCAACTCTATAAAGTAGGCAGTATGTTTTTTTTTTTTTAATCTCCCTTTTACAGGCTAGGAAATTAAGGCTCTGAGAGACGAAATAGCCTGTAGAGCTTTTACAGCTAAGGAACAGCAGAGATGGCCAGGCACCAGTAACTCATACTTGTAATCCTAACTTCTCAGGCTGGGATCTGAAGATGTCAGTTGGAGACCAGCCCAGGTAGGAAAGTCTATGAGACTCTTATCTCCAGTTAAGCAGTATAAAACTAGAAATGGAGCTGTGACTCCAGTGGTAGAGAGCCAGTCTTGAGTGAAAAAGGGACACCTCCCAGACCCTGACTTCAGGCCTCAGTAACAGCACAAAAGAAAAAGAAAAAAGTGAAGAAAAGAATAGAAAAATATCTGAGTTTGAAATTCAGGCCTGCTTGAGTTCATAGATCATGTTCTAACCTCAGAAACGTGTGGCCTCCCCCAGCAGCAGCCAGGAACATGTTCAATTTCTAGCTTCAAAATCTGCATGTGAGCAAGATCTCCAGGTGATTTAAATGCATGTTAGAATTTAGAAGGTAGTACTCTAAACCATGCTTCTACCTCAGCCTGCCTGATACAGAAAGTTCTGTTTGATCAGTGCTGTATAAAAGAAGACCCTGCTGTGCTCCTGTGGCTCACACCTGTAATCCTAGTTACTCAGGAGACTGAGATCTGAGGATCATGATTCAAAGCCAGCTCAAGCAGGAATGTCCATGAGACATTTATCTCCAATTAATCACCCAAAAAGCCAGAAGTGGAGGTGTGGCTGAAGTAGTAGAGAGTTAGCTTTGAGCAAAATAACAACAATAACAAACATCTCAGAGACAGTGTTCAGGCCCAGAGTTCAAGCACCAGGACCAGAAAGGACCCTTCAATATCCCATGGACTTTAGCTAGAATCCAAAAAAAGCTATTACTGCCATTTTTTGTGCCAGTACTAGAACTTGAACTCAGGGCCTGGGTACTGTCCTTGAGCTTTTTTTCCCCCCTCAAGGATAGTGCTGTATCACTTCAGCCACAGCTCCACTTCCAGATTTTTGGTGTATAATTGAAAATAAGAGTCTCATGGACTTTCCTGCTCAGACTGGCTTTGAACTGCAATCCTCAGATCTTAGCCTCCTGAGTAGTTAGGATCAGAAGCATGAGTCACTGGCACTTGGCTATTACTGCCATTTTTTGCCAGTCTTGGGGGCTTGAACTCAGGGCCTGAGCACTGACCATGGCTTCTTTTTGCTCCAGGCTAGCACTCTACCACTTGAGCCACAGATCCACTTCCTGCTTTTCCTGTTTATGTGGTGCTGAGGAATAGAACCCAGAACTTCATGCATGCTAGGCAAGGACTCTACCACTAAGTCACATTCCCAGCCCCTATTACTGCCATTTCTGAGACAAGAACATTTCATTCGAGGCAAGAAGGTAACTCAGGAAACAGCCTTAGCTCCTGCTGCTGTTATGGAGTGTCAGGTCAGTGTCAGGTGTTATGTGTTCGGACTTCAAGGAAGCCGCATTAGCTGACACACTTGGAGACTTATGAGTATGTGTATACATGCCTGGTCCTTAGAAAAGCAGGTCCACTCAATGTTTGATTTAGTGTTTTCAGTTTATCCTTTCCCTTTCTTTATATGTGCTGTTACTGGAGCTTGAACTCAGGGCTTCACTCTCAGCATTATTGCTCATGGCTGATGTTTAACTACTTGAGCCACACCTCTGGTATTTCATTTTGCTTGTTAATTGGAAATGAAGTCTCATGGACTTTTCTGTCTAAGCTGGCTTCGATTCTTGCTCTCATCCTTCTGAGTATCTAGGATTACAGACAAAGGCCACTACTGCCTAGCTTGCCTCTCCTTTCTGAAAACCACAATTTGAATTTGGAACATGAGCTATGGAGTTAGACCTGAATTTCAATCCCAGCTCTATTGTTCTTAGCTGTGAAATCTCTACCTTCATCTATGGTCAGTACCAACCAGTCCCCTATGTCCCTTCCTCTCTCCTCTTCTTGTCCCTATTAATATCTGCTTTAAGATAGTGTCTCAGGTGACAAACCTAAGAAATATTTATCACACTAGTAATCAGGGAATTCAAAAATAAAGAGCAACTAAGCTAAAAAACTGAAATGCTTTGTATTGAGGACACAAAATCTGTTGGTTCCTTTGGACACGATGGTATAAATGAAATTGGTACAGCTACTTTGAAAAGCTATTTGGCAGTATTTCCTGAGCCTGAGCTTCAGCATATATAATGACCAAGTTAGTTAACCAAGACATACTCCTGCACATGTGGATAAGGATATATGTGCCTATCTACACAGATGTACATTGGAGGGTTTTATTTACAATAGTAAAAGATGGCAAACAAGCTAAATGCCCATTAGCAGAATGAATACATACATATTTTGGTACATTTATCTCATGGGATTCACAAAGAATACACATAGCAACAAAGAACTATGGCAAGATGTATTAAAAATATGTCACTGCTGGGGTTGGGAATGTGGCTTAGTGTTAAAGTGCTTGCCTAGCATGCATGAAGCCCTGGGTTCAGTTCCTCAGAACCACATAAACAGAAAAAGAAGTGCAGGGACAGTGCCCAGGCCCTGAGTTCAAGCCCTAGAACAGGGGGGAAAATTTGTCACTGCCAGGCGCTAGTGACTCATGCCTGTAATCCTAGCTGCTTAGGAGGCTGAGATCTGAGAATTGTTGTTTGACACCAGCTGAGGCAAAAGAGTCTCTGTAAGACTCTTATCTGCAATTAACCACTCAAAAACCAGAAGTAGGGCTTTGGCTCAAAGTGGTAGAGCATTAGCCTTGAGTAAAAAGAGCTCGGAGACAGCACCCAGGCCCTCACAACCGACAAAACAAAGATATATATTCAATCACTAAGGGAAAAATGCACAAAAGCCTCTATCGTTTTTATTTAGTATAAAAATGTGAATATATATCCTATTATAGGATATTGTTTATGGTATGTGCATAGACATATGGTATGGTATACACACACACACACACACACACACACACACACACACAGATTTTCTTCTTTAAGTAATAAAGGACTCACAACCCCTGAAGGGTGTGCCTATTCTTTAACCTGGCTTTCTATCTCCCATAACTTGTTCTTATATAGCTCAGAACACATTATGAGAGCCTGGGTGAGTTTGGGGGAACAATAAGGCTAATTGTCTCTTTTATAAGAAGGCAGGAAGCAAGTTCCTATAAACTTTTTCCACATCCTGACCTTTTGTCTCAGTAATACTGAGTTTGACCTGCTTAAGGGTATCAGTAAACTATTAATGTGAAACACGAGTAATCAGTGAGTGTTCCAACCTAAACCCCAACTCCTCGCACACTTTTCAGTCATGTTCCACTAGTTCTGGCAGCAGCTGCAGACACAAAACCCATCACAGGGAACCAAAAAGCTGAATAGTCCCTCGTGTTATTAAAATGGGGCCACTGACAAAGTGCTTGAAACAGAATTCTAAGTTCTGAGCAACACAGTTTTAATATAAAGGGTCTACAAGTGTATTTAGGACAGACCAGAATTCTGGAAAATGAAAGGCAATCCATTGTCCTTGATCTCCTTGACCTAATGGAATTACTTTTTTTCCTCATTTGTTTGGCAATTGCCTTTACATTCTCCAGGCTATTAAGAGCTTGAAAATCTCCCAGATGGGTGTATGAGAAAGTTTAAGACAACATTTTAAAAAGAAATAAAAAGGAGACTTTTTGGCATAGGTTTTTCCATTCTTTGATGTTTGAATTGATGGTCTAGACTACCTCTTTGTGTGTGTGTGTGTGTGTGTGTGTGTGTGTGTGTGTGTGTGTGTGTGTGTTAGTACTGGTGCTTTAACTCAGAGCCTGAGCACTATCTCCTTTAGCTCTTTTGATGAAACATGGTCCTCTACTACTTGATCCATAGGCCAGTTTTTGGATTTTTGTGGCTAATTGGAGATAAGAGTCTTACGGACTTTCCTGCTTGGGCTGGCTTTGAACCTTGCAAATCTCAGCCTTCTGAGTAGCTATGATTATAGTGAGCCACTGGTATCAGGTTAGCCCACATACTTTATCCATTTTATCTAGTAATGATTCATGAGAAGAGACTTGATAGAGGTTTGGAGTCTAGCTCTGGCACCATCAACTTCACGACCTTGAACTTCAGATACATAATCTGTGAGTTGAGTGTATTCTATCTACATGGCTTGGACCAGAAGCATTTAACATTTCAGAATTTTTCAGATTTCAGAATATTTGCATAAACTGAAAATCTCTCTCTCTTTCTCTCTCTCTCTCACACACATATGTATATAATCTTTAAGTAGTTGTACAAAGGAGTTTCCAATCAACAAATCAATTATGAATACAACGTGCACATTATATTGTTAAGATCTTTGTAAGGTGAGATCTGAAGTTTAAAATGTTTTTAAATCTGGAATTGTGGTGCAGGAAATGTGGCTTAGCGGTAGAGTGCTTGCCTAACATGCATGAAGCCCCGGGTTTGATTTCCTCAGCACCACATAAACAGGAAAAAAAGACAAAAGTGGTGCTGTGGCTCAAGTGGTAGATTGCTAACCTTGAGGGGAAAAAAAAAGAAGCCAGGGACAGTGCTCAGGCCCTGAGTTCAAGGTCCGGGAGTGGCAAAAAAAAAAAAGATATTGCTTATAAAAAAGATATTACTGTGAAGATATTTTTCATATGTGATTAATATTCAAAACTTTAGACATTTAGTAAAGTAGATCACAGTCCATAATGTGAGTGGGACTTGTCAAATATATATAAGGCCTTAAGAGCAAAGGATAAGATTCCATGAAGAAGAATGAAACACCAATATCACTCCTAAATTTCCAATCTGCTAGCTTTCCAGCCTGCTCTGAATCTCAGACTTACTAGCCAAGACAGTTGGCCCTATTTCTCTGGTACATCTGTACAATCATGTATTGCTCACCATGAAAAAGAATAAAGTGTACTAGTTGTTAGGTCTGAATAGCTAGATGTCCTTATCTTGAGGCCTCAGACTAGTGCCTTGATTTATGAACACTCCTGCTGTACCCTCTCGCTGTGACCAGATGAACTCAGGTGGTTGGCACCAGTCCATAAATTTACTGCCAATTAGAGCTTCTTTCTTACCTCTAGCTGTGACCCTTTGTGCATGTTATCTATGTCCCACCATTAGTCACTTTTGTACCAACCTTCACCAGACAACTCCAGCATTCTTCTGACCCACTAAAAATACCTCATACACTAAGCAAGGAGTGAGTCTCTAGTTTTGTCTGGAGGCTCCCCATTGCAGGTACTTTTACCTCAATAAAACTGTTCAAGTGTTGAGCTGTTTCTTTATTCTCAGAGCTTTTTTTGAACCTAATACTAATACATCCTATAACTTGGATGAATCCTAAAATTGTTTTTACAAAATTTAAAATTTTATTGTAAGGTTTATTAAAATAGGTAGTCAATAAAACACCGTGTGGTAGGCAGGAGAGAAAATTTTATTCCCGAACTTCTGACTTGTGGCCAAGATGATGCATGGCTGGAGTCTCGGCTGAATCACTGAAGGGCCATGCCTTATGTAGGTCAGGGGCCGGAGCTATGGCCAGGTGGATTGGATGTGACCTCAGAGAAGGGGGAGGTAACTGCCTCCAGCTGTGCCAGTTACCTAGCTAATGCAGATACTGGGTGAAGACTTAAATAGGCAGGGGGGCATCTGCATGGAGCCCTCCCAGGGGTGGATCTTACAGTTATTATAAAGGTAATGTACAGAAGGGTTACCATTACATAAGACAGGTAAAGAGTACATTTCTTTTTGGATAATTTCTCCCCTTCCCTCACTCTCTGTTTTTCTTATCTTCTCCACCCACAAGTTGTTTAGTTCATTTTCAACATAGTGTCTAATGAGTACCACTGATGCATTTGTTCACCCTCTGTCCCTCCATTTTTGTGCTCCCCTTTACCCTTCCAAAGACAGATAAATGAGCAAAAAGACAAAAAGAAAACCCCCTCATGTTTCCATTTCATGGAGTTCATTTTAATAATAATAATAATCATCATCATCATACTTGAGCCTTCCATGCCTCTTGCTAGGGGTACTCTGTTCTTTCGTGGCTTGCTGCTAGCGAGAAGTCCATCATGAGATGTGGACCATTATCTTTCAACTAGAAGAAACCAAAAGAAACACCTGTTCTGCCTGTAACCAGTATCTCATGCCTATAATCCTAGCTACTCATAATTCCAAGCCAACCATGGATGGAAAGTCTGTGAGGCTCTTACCTCCAATTAATCAGCAAAAAGCCAGAAGTGGATGTGTGGCTCAAGTGGTAGAGCACCAGCAGTGAGTGGGAAAAGTTCCAGTACCAATCCCCATTACTGGTACAATAACAAAAACAAGACTCCAAAATCATTTACCCAATCTTTGGTGTTGTGTTATTAGTAACAGAAAGTGGAATAATACATTACCTAGAAGACAAATCTATTGAGATGGAAAGTACTTTCATGGTTTCTTAGGGCTGGAAGGGGTAAATGAGGAATGAGGGCTTGATGTTTATGGGTTTTGCTGAGGACTGATGAAAACCACCAAGTTGTATGCTTTTAATGGACAAATAACATAGTACATAAATTATATCTTAAAGCTATTACTTTAAAGATGGTGTCCATTACATTCCTCCTCTTTCATTTTTCTCCACCAAGCAATGTAAATGAGCTTGCCAGCTGTCTGGCAACACCAGCATTCCCAAATCCATGCTACATTTGTGACAATACTTCTTTCTCTTCAAGGGTAAGTTAGATACTCATTTTAACTAGATTTTTTTTTTCAAGTAAAGTGCCAGGAGTGAGGACTGCAAAGGGGACTTACTTTTGATGAGACTTCAAGCTCAGCACCTACCTACCCGTGGAAGTTACTGATGAGGGAATGGGCTCAGAACTGAAAGGTAAGTCTTCAGTGGCCATGGTGGTTTACTCGTGTTAATTCAGTTACTTGGAGCATAGAGATTAGGAAGCTCCATGGTTGAAGGTTAACCCAGGCAAAACTCAACCAATAATAATCAGGGTGTCATGGAGTATACCTGTTATCACAGCTGTATAGGCCAATTGTGTTTCAGGCCAACCAAGGCAAAAATATGACTTTCTTGGAAGATATGGGGGAAATGATGAAATGGGTGAAATTGATCAAGATGCATTATACTCATAAGCCGACATGCTGAATTGAAACCCCTTTGCATATCTATTTAAAGATAATAAAAATAGACTATCTAAAAAGTATCTAAAGCAAAGAGGAATGGAGCAGTACTGTAAGTGGCAGAGAACAATCCCAATAAGCACAAGTATGAGGCCCAGCAGCACCACCAGCAGCAGCAACAAAAAGACAAAATCTTTATCCTCTAGGAGTTTACAGTGAAAATAAGACCCAGAAGATACATGGCTGATTTTGCCTTTTCTATCTTTTAAGGATTCTGACAGCCCAAACTGAAGATTCTATGGAAGGAAATCATTTTTCTATCCTAGGTATTATGTTTGGGGGCCTTTTCTATTACTTCCTACCAAGGAATGTTCTATAAGTATACTGTCAGCCTCCTGTTGCCCATCTCTCCTTCCTCTCCTGTCTCCTTATGGATGCCAGAAACCTCTCACAATGAAGCTGCAGCCCTCTGAGCAGTCTTCCTTAGGCTGCTCTGGCTTGGAAAGCTTAGCAGTATGTCCAAGCCTTACATGGTTCATGGGGTTCTGAATACAGTCACGATTTCAAGAACTTTTAGACTGGATGGCTTTTAGAACCATTCTTTGTCCCAGCTGAGATGGGGGTTGAATATGTGTGTTGTGGGGAGTAACAGGTCAGAGTTGGGGCCTCCCTTTCTTGAAGAATTGTGGTGCTTCTAAGAGAGGTAAATTGACCCTTGAATTATACCTGATTCAGGAGAGGGAGGAGCAACTAGGAACTGACTAGCCCATGAGAGATCTGTGCTTTTAATGGGGAAGGGGCTCCTGGGTTTCCATAGTCTCATGACTTCCAACAATTGCAGCATCCTAAGAAGAATACATAAGAAGAATAAAGAAGAGGACCATAGTCATGCCTGATGGAGCAGAGTGTTGGACAGAAATAGAGAAATTTGTTGAGTTAGCTTCTCCCAGCAGGCAAAGGAATAGGGAAATAAGAGACCAGAGGACTTAGTGACCTAAAGCTCCAGAGTGTCTTAAGACTGAAAATAGAGAAGCTGGTGGATGAGGGGAATCAGATGGCAGAAAAATGTACAGCTTTCTACCAGTCATGAGGGAATCCCATGGAAGTATGATAGTAGGAACTCTGCTCACAGGGAGCCTATAGTAATTTACTTGATCATAATAATAATGCCTGGAACAATTTGTAATTTGCTACTAAACTGTGATATTGATCAAAAAAATCTGAGGAAAGAGAGAACATATGGGCTGGCATCCACTGTGAGCTGAGAGGCTGAATAAGACAATGTTCATTCAGCCAAAGGACTTTATGCCCCAGCTATAGTGGCTACAGATTTTAAAGATGAGTGTGTCTGAGTCTTGCCAGATTTCATGGAGGAAGTATGGGGAAGAAACTTCATCATCACCATTTATCAATCACCACGATCATCAAGAGCCATGGTAAACATTAATTGCACATCTCTCTCTGTGTTTACACTTCTATTGGGGAGGCAGAGAAAATACTGAAAGAGTTGAAGGACTAATACATGAAAGCATGAGCCAATGGCACACAGAGGAAAATGAGGGTTGAGGAGGTAAGAGAAGGCTTCTTAGAGGAAGTAATATTTGACCTCTTCAAGGAAGGCTACAGTTTGGACTAATGGAGAAGGGTGAAGAGGAGCTATGAATATAATTAACAAGGCACAGTAGGTTGTTGGAGTGAACAGAGTGGATGTTGTAGGTGAGAAAACCTGCTGGACTGGAACGAATAGTTATGTGGTAGGGTAGCATGGGTGTGATTATAGTCAAGCTTGAATGGTAGGTAAAAAATGCTTTGGAGGACTGGGAATGTGGCTTAGTGGTAGAGGCTTGCCTAACATCCTCAATACCATATAAACAGAAAAAGCCAGAAGTGGCGCTGTGGCTCAAGTGGTAGAGTGCTAGCTAGCCTTGAGCAAAAGAAGCTCAGGGACAGTGTCCAGGCCCTGAGTTCAAGCCCTGGCACTGGCAAAAAATGCTTTGGAATAAAAGAAAACGGAATTGTAGATTCTTGTGTTAGGGAAGTGGTGAAGGCATGGGAAGAAGGAATAAAGGTTACAACAACATTGGAGGCTCATACCTGTAATTCTAGCTACTTAGGAGGCTAGGATCAGAGGATCAAGGTTCAAAACAAGCAAAGGCGAAAAGTCTGTCAGACTCCATCTCCAAATTAGCAAAAAGCAGGGCTGGAGGCATGGCTCCAACAGTAGTGTGCCAGCAGAGCCAAAGCCTGGAGTCTAAACCCCAAAACTGGTGAAGCAAACAAACAACACAAAACACTGGAATTTTCATTCTTAGCTTTACTTTCCTGTATCGGGGAGACCATTTTACACAATACTCATGAAAAGGGATGAGTTGGTTACTTTGCTTGAAATGTACCTTGCAAACAATTTATACTCTTTTTTTTTTTTTTTTTGCCAGTCCTGTGGCTTGAACTCAGGGCCCCGGTACTGTCTCTGAGCTTCTCTTGCTCAAGGCTAGCACTCTGCCACTTGAGCCACAGCACCACTTCCAGCTTTTTCTGTGTATGTGGTAGAGAAGAATGGAACCCAGGGCTTCATGCATGCAAGGCAAGTACTCTACCACTAAGCCACATTCCCAGCCCTTGAAAACAATTTGTTAAAGCAGCGACCATATAGGGCTAATAATCTTCTTCTTGTTGGCATCTTCCAAGTAATCATCACTTTGTAATTATTCTCAAGAGTGTGGATCTCTTTCATGACATAGGAAGAAGTACCAGCCTCCTCACCCAGCTGCAGGTGCAGACCAATATGGTGAATCTACTTCAGAAGACAACATCCTTTCATACTGGATCTGTCCTTGAATTAGTCCCGGGATAGAAGGCAAAAAAAGTAAGGGAAAGTAAAATAAAAAACAAACCCACAAATGACAAAATTAAAATATTTTTCGATGGCTGTAGACTTCACCATTCCTTACAGACATTCTTTTTAATGATTGCTTGCAGCAAAAGGAGATGAAGATGCAGACTCTGTTACATTCACATTATTTCCAGGAGGCAGATTTTTTTTTCTCTTTTTCTCTGGGGTTTAGAATTATGCAAATGAGGTATGGAAACAAAAGCTCAGTGAGGTGGGGGAGGATTGCACTTAAAACTCCAGGCAATTTTCAGAGCCCTTAAGAAACTCCTCTCACTTTTTACAAACAGCTCTCTTGGCTCCTTGCCAGTCTTTTGAATTAGGCACCTCTTCAGATCCTTTCAACCAAACACCCAAAAGTGTATTCTAAAGCTATCCTAGCCTCCTTCTACAAATGGAGAGATCAACGCATGTAATCTGTGTTTGGGGTGGGTGGGATAACCTACAGTCTTGACCTCCATCCTGTTCAATCTTCCCTTTATGACAAACAAACTTGCCTGAAAAGCAAACTGGTCCAACCGCCTCCCAGGTTTCCCCTTCTGTGATATCCGGAGGGCAATAGGACCTAGGGAGGTTCAACCCTGCGGCCAAGGGAGACACACCTGCCTAACCGCGTGGGTTGAGCTAGTGTGGGAGCAAGCCACTTAGCTAGCTTTGGAGGGCGGGGTAGAAGTGGGTGACTGCTGCTCTTTGGGAAGAGGAAAGCTGTGGTTCCCTCCTGCGTCCCGGGGTCGTGGTGAGAAGTGTTTCCGAAGAGTGGCCCAGGCTCCTGGTTATTGTGGAGCCTCTTCACGCGGAGCATCCTTTGGCCGGTCGACCTGGAACTCTGGTTGGTTGTTTGGTCCCAAGGTCCCTCCCATCTCACCTACCCCTCCCCCGCCCCCTGCCCGCACGCACCACGCAGGTGCCTGAAGCCACCCATCCCTTGCCGCTGGA
>NC_063188.1:38993568-39019145 GCF_023159225.1 Perognathus longimembris pacificus
ACTGTGGGCCAGACAAGACCCAGGCAGTACCCGGCAGCAGAGTTTGGCGAAACCTGCCCGACTGGGTTGGTGCCCAACACGTGTGCCTTTCACTGGTAGTTTGGCGGTGGAGAACCCTCTCCACCCTTTACTTGATTCTATAGCACGCCCACACTGTTTCTCTCCCAGGAGACTGCACTTGGGGACCGAGTGGTGGCATTGCTCCTTCCTCTGGCCCTGCTGCCTTGGGGGCGGGGTTTGGAGAATCCGTGGAGCCATACTGAGAACCACTGGGTCCGCGCAGATCCTGGGAGCACCGATGGGCAGGCCAGCAGGCGAGCTAATAGCCACAGCAGTAGGTAGGATACCTAGGTGCTGAAGTAAATGTCCTGTGAAACGCTCTGGCTACAACTCCTCTTCTGCCCTGGCTCAGTTCTCCATTGACTGGTCTGAATTCCTCCCTAGGAGCTACTGTTAGTGCCTGGACACAGTGGCTACCCTCCTACCTGGGGGGTTGCAGCCTGCACCTCCATGCAAATAATTGTTCCCATGTCTCTTCATATACCAGGAATTGGACTCCAGACTCAGCACTGGGATGTTTGCTTTCCCCTTATCCAAGTTTCTCCGCACGTATGTTGACAGCTGGATTCCAGGGCCAATCAAGAGTCAAGTTCAAAGTGGTGCTCCTGGACTCTTCATCACAGATTTCAAATAGAATTGGATATAGAAAAAAAGGGGTCGACTTGACATAGCCCTCTGAATTGTTCCTTGGACTCCAGTGACCACAGGCTGTGTTGGGGATGGGTGGGGAAGTGCACTGAACACCAGAGCACAACAATCAGAACTTCCACAATGGACAGAGTTTACGAAATTCCTGAGGAACCAAATGTGGATCCTGTTTCCACTCTGGAGGAAGATGTCATCCGTGGGCCCAACCCCCGCTTTACCTTTCCATTTGGAATTCTTTTCTCTACCTTTTTGTACTGTGGGGAAGCTGCATCTGCCTTGTACCTGGTGAGAATTTATCGAAAGAACAATGAAACTTTCTGGATGACATACACATTTTCCTTCTTTATGTTTTCATCCATTATGGTCCAGTTGACCCTCATTTTTGTCCACAGAGACCTGGCAAAAGATAAGCCACTATCATTGTTTATGCACCTAATCCTCTTGGGACCTGTTATCAGGTGAGTATTTTTTAAATGTCTTTCTGCCCAAACTTGTACAGAGAAAGATGAAACTAATATTAACATGGCTGATGCTGTGCTTCTCTCTAATTGAATGAATTCTCTCATTTCCTCCCACTCTTGGGCTTCTCATGGCTTCTTCATCTACCATCCAGATATCTGAAACCTTAAAAGCAACCGAAATGAACATGTATTGTATACCTGTGTTCCCAAACTGTGAATGATACCATCAATAAGACCTAATTAGGCAATTCTTGTCTGAATTTGGGTTGTGAAAACTGATATAGGACCAACAGATGTGGTAATCCTGTGTATACAGGCTATAGCTATAATTTTTATGTTGCTATGGATGAAATCCAGGGCCTTAGGCATACTAAGCAAGTACTCTGCCACTGAGCTATACCTCAGCTCCAGAGTGTACATTTTTACCGCCTTTTACATGCTGTTGGTACATTGGATGAAAGTTCCCTCCTGCCTCCATCCATTCCAGTTTCCTTACTTAGAGCAGCTTGGGCTGGTCTTGCCACTGTTTTCAATTTTTCCAGAGCCATTTGCCATCTGGAAAATACTTTCAGCCATCTGTAGCAATCTGGTACACTAACCCAATGTAGTTCATTTTCTCTATCAGTTCATCAGTCTCCTATTTCTTTGGATATTTCTGTAATAAAGGCATACCATTTGGGAGGGAGCAATGAAATGTAGTCCATCTCTATGTAGAAGCAGTAGAAAAGGGTAATTGTATGAAATGTTCCCATTCAGAATGTCTTGGGACAAGAATGTGCTTAATTGTAGGGAGACAGGCATCTGTGTTAGCAGTCTCATCTGGATGATATGGGGTTTTCAAAGCAGAGAGACATTGCAAAACTTATGAGATCAGGAGGGAAGAATGGACCAAGTTTGTCATGATGGCAAGAGAGGCAAACACCTGTAGTCATCAGCTAAGGAATATAGGACAGAGTGTTGATGATGTAATTGTAATGAGAAGGTACCTCATTATTAGAGAACTTAAAACAGGCTGTGAAACTACTTCAGGATGGAATTCTCCCTCTTACGGGAAAAAAAAAAAACTTACTGGCAAATACATACAATTTCTATTTTTCAATTAATTCCTTCACAAAGATGGAAAAATTGTTTATCAATATAATTTGGAATGTGGAGGAATTCATTAGGCCTCATCACAATAAACAATTGACTGACAGTGACCTGGATTAGGACACCTGAAGAATAGTCAGCCCTCTGTCATCCATCTATCATTGATGAAATCTCTGAAGATTGAACCTCAGTTCCATCATCTGTAAAATAAATAGATTGGGCTACATCGTGAATTTCAAACTCAAATGCTTGCAGGTGCCAGACAGGTTTTATAAATGAGTAAAGCAGAATGTGAGAGAAAGCTAACAGTTGCATGAGTTATGGTAAATGAAAACAGGGACTCCGTGCTAAAGAAATGAAGGGCAGTAACAAGTACCAGTAAATATGGAATCCAAGACTTGTATAGAAAGGCAGCTGCTCTATTTGTCTGACCTGTGTTTTCCACACAGGAACTCAGACTCAGTATTACCAAAATCCTTTAACTTTTCAGAAGCTCCTAATACAGGATTTCATGTGAAATTGCATGATTTTAGATTTTGGCAGCTGGGTAGAAACAAAACCACAACATGGATTATACTACATCTGCAACCACATGAAATCTTTGGACTGGGTGATCTAAAACCTAAGTTTGAAATTAAACTGTAAAGGGAAGACCTCATCTTGAACTTGGAACTCAGTAATTTTAAGAAGTCACTAGAAGTAAGGAGACCATTCTTTCCCTATCAGATGTAAAATATTGAGTTAACAGACCAAGAATGCTCCAGATGCAAATTTTAGCAAGTCCCCAGTTTAGACTTCCTTTATTTTTATTTTTTTTTAGTTTTGTAGCAACCTAAATGTTTTTGATTGGTCCGTCTATGTAGAATGTTAATCACTGATTTTTCATTTTTGTTGTTCAATCTCCACTAGAAATGATTGGAATGCATCTCAGTTACCTAAGCCCAACAGCAGGGAAAGAATAACTTAAAACTCACAAACTATACTCTTTATATAGTACTACAAATACTTCACACTCACACACCCACACACACAATTTTTTGAGACAAGTTCCCAATATGTAGCCCTGGTTGGCCTGGAACTCACTATCCTCCTGTCTCAGCTGGGAGTACAGGGGTGTTCCATTGAACCTGGCTTTGTACTTATTTTCTCTTTTTTGTTGGTAATAGGGTTTGAATTTTGGATGGTCTTCTACTGAGTCACACCTCTCTTGTATGCTTATTTTCAAGGCCAATTACTTTTAGATAGGTAGGAACTTGATGAGTGCTATCAGGCACTTTCATAAGTGCTTATAAGGCATGGTTTCCTTACATGAGATACAAACATTTTTTCTGAAAATGAGGATGTACTCTGGCTTAAAGAAGCTTATCAGCAAGACAAACACCCTTGCTTAAACCGGTGAATTGTCTGAAGAATAGAGAAGCACAGGCACAACATTCCATTCCACCACCTTGCCCAGTACTTTCTTTATTAATAGCGTGGGTCAGCTGTGGTTAAAATCTAGAGACTTTTGTTGAAAATACATGCATGCATTTTCCCTTTCTTCTTTGTTTTCCTTCCTCCTATTTCTCACTCAGACCTTAGAATTTGTCTCTAAAAAGTAGAAATTTCTGACTTCACAGTTTGAAGCGGTTCATGTAATGCAGTCTCAGAGAGAGCCTGTGGAGATTGTAGTCAGTACTTGTCCTAAAACTTCTATTGAAAGCTAAGGCTTTGAGAGCATATACATCTCTGAGCTTGTCTTTGATCTATTTTTCTCTTAAATCACCTTCTGTTTTCCTCTCCTGTCATTTCTCACTCTTTTTTCCCCTTCATTCTTTCATTTACTCAACAAATGTTTCTCACATTCTCACTATATGATAAAGAGCTGGGAATAAGATCAATAAAACCCCTGCCCTTAGTCTACATATATTCAGAAACTGTCCAGTTTCTATTCATTTCAGGGCAAGTTGAGGAAGTGGTAACTCAGGTATTCCAAAGCAAGATGCTTTATGTTCTAGTTGTTTCTCTTCTATTCATCACATCAGAACTTCTAGAGACTTCAGATTTAGAAGAGGGAGGTGGGAGGGGCTCAGCAGGAAATGTGGTCTCATCAGTATTTTAAGGGTGATAAAATTGCATGAGAATGTTTTTTTCTTCATAAAGAAAAAGAATCTGGTTTTAAATTTAGTTGTTCCCAAACAGGTGGTTAAGCTCAAAACAAGGTGCTTCTTGGGAAACTAGACCGTGAAACCCCAATTATCAAACTGTTTGCTTTGGTTAAAGAACACTTTCATTTAGGAATTAAAGGTATTATTAAGACCAAGGTTTTTTTGAACCTTCATCCTTCTCTCTGAACACAACATTCCTAATACCTTTGTGTTCAAAGCACCTTTAAATTTTTTTATATTGCAGGATTATTAAGGAGACAAAACCATTTTTGTCATCAAAGAAATACTTCTGAAATGATGTGTTTAGGTCAGTGACTAAATAAAATAGGACTTAAAATCAAGTAATTTGTAGAAGGTGTGGTCAGTCCTTGGATTCTTGGGGAATGTGCAGAATGGAAGAGAGAAAATGGCAAAATGTAGCACCATTTCCCCACCCTTCTTATCACAACCTCCTTTCCCTTTGGTTAAGTTCCCATGATGCTCTACTTCTGCAGATGTTTGGAGGCCATGATTAAGTACCTCACACTGTGGAAGAAAGAGGGACAGGAAGAGCCCTATGTCAGCCTGACCAGAAAGAAGATGCTAATAGATGGCCAGGAGGTGCTGATAGAATGGGAGGTGGGCCACTCCATCCGGACCCTGGCTATGCACCGCAATGCCTACAAACGTATGTCACAGATCCAAGCCTTCCTGGGCTCAGTGCCTCAGCTGACCTATCAGCTCTATGTGACTCTGATATCTTCAGAGGTCCCCCTGGGTAGAGGTGAGTGGGTTCAGGAGAGGGGAGGGACTTAGGATTATGTGATGCTAAAGAGCACAAATCAAGGGACTTAGAAGTCTGGATCTGAGCTGTCTAATATACTGGCTACTTCTGGTAACATTTAAAGAAAAAATAAATTTAATAAAATATACTTTCTCAGTAATACTGGCCATATTTCAAGTGCTTAATAGCCATCTATGGCTACTATTATTTTGGATGTCATAGATTTACAATATTCCTGTCATCACAGAAGATTCTATTGGACAACAGTAGTAGATAAAGAACTTGGGGAAACAGACATCTCAGACTTGCCAGATTTCTTAACTGGGTTAAGCTGTATAAACTAAAAATGTCACAAATATCTCTCTGGCTCTAGAAGTTACTAACATAAGAAGTCAGAGTGTTTAAATATGCTGTAGATTGTTTTGTTCATTTAGAGATGACTATTTAGAGAAGAAGTTCCCAAGTATTACCTGATCATCGAAATTATGTAATGTTCTTAAATTTCCATCTCTTCCATAGACCCGAATCAATCCCAGAATTTGGGAAGTGCAAGAATCTATATTTGTTAACAACTAGACTGATGGTTTCTAATCAACTTCATTTCTTCCAATGTCATTGGATAGAAGAAAAGAGGTTTGGGATCAAAACTGATGAGAGTGAACTCTAATCCGAGTTCTGACGTTTGCTGTGATTTTTGGAGGAAGTTACAAAGCAGTCTCTGCCATAATTTTCCCACTTATGAAAGAGGTATCCTGGGATGAGTAAGATCTCAAGCAGAGGATGAAGTATGAGTCAGTGTTTTCAAAGTCAAGATAAAGTGCTGTTAATGAGCATTAAGAGCCTGACATTTACTTTACCTGGTTGGCTGTAAGCTGATTCAGGTGTGGGTAAAATGTTAGACCATTTCCTTGTAATTAAGTGCTGACTCTGTCAGGATCACTTGTTTCAAATAAGTGCAAGGAGACAACTTTTTTTTTCTCTTTTTTTCTCCTCTAATAATTGCCCATGAAGTTCTGTTGTATTTGAAGCTTTTCACTGGAATTGACAGTAGTTGAGAAGATACCTTACTGGAGATACTTTTCCTCCTGAGAACTGTGAAAGTTACCACACACACACACACACACACACCCTCGCCAGGCGCTGATGGCTCACACCTATAATCCTAGCTACTCAAGAGGCTTAAACCTGTACATCTCAGTTCAAAGCCAGCCCAGGCAGACAAATCTGCTAGACTCTTACTTCCAACTAACCAGTAAAGAGTGGGAAGTGGAGGCATGGTTCATATGGTAGAGGCACCAGCCATGAGTGGAAAACGTTAAGCAAGAGTGTGGTGCCCTGAATTCAAGTTCCATAGTGGCACAAAAAAACAATAATAACAACAAATATATATTACACATAAAAGTAATACATGCACCATCTGATTGACCTAAAGGTATTCATACGTGAACAGAAGGTTTCTGGGAAGTTATGAAAAGAAATGACCTCTAAGGAGTGGGAATGAGAAATCAGGACACTTTTGCTGTTATACTTTAAACTCCTCCATATACATCTGTATGATTTTTGTGTTTACATATGCACAGTTTAAATATGCATATACATGGAATAAATGTGCAATGTCTATATATAATATGCACAATATATTAGAATATATTTTGGCATTTTGAAGTATTACCATTTTATATATTTAATTCTTCACTGCTTTTAGATTGTGTCACGTTTTTGCAGCTCTTCTCTGGTAGAACAATTTACTCCAGTCTTCCACTCAGATTAATTTCCAAGATCAATTTGTCCTCCACCGAACCAAAATCAAGCATATGATAACAATACAGAAAAAAATATTTTGTTTAGATTGTTATTGCATTAAATTGTTTAAGTTATGGGAGTTTTATAGTATTGATTGTTTTCATAATAGTGGAAGATGATCATTTATATTTCATTAAATATTTTCAAATGCACTTCAGAGAAATGATAGTGTTCTTACTATAGGTTTTGCAAAATTTTGGTAAGGGTAATTTTTAGATGATTTTTTTCAGTTTTGTTTTGTTTTGTTTGTCAGTCAGGGGGCTTGAGCTCAGGGCCTAGGCACTGTCCTTGAGCTCTTTAGCTCAAGGCTAGTGTTCTACAACTTTGAGTCACAGCTCCACTTCCAGTTTTCTGGTGGTTAATTGGAATAAGAGTCTCACAGACTTGCCCAGGCAGCTTTTGAACCATGATTCTCATATCTCAGCCTCCTGACTTGCTAGGATTAGAGGCATGAACCACCTGTACCTGGCTGTTTTTTCAGTTTTTAAATGGCCTTATTTTCTAAGTGCCTAGACAGTGCCAGCGTCACCTACTATATTTTGGAAGTGGAAATCAAGAAGAAGGGAAGAAATAAGGTAGAAGCTAGCAGATGGCATTTACTACCTTCTTAAAGTTTCTCTAAGTCCTTTACATGTAATTATATAATTTACTCTTCACTACAACTCTATGAGGTTATAATTATTCCCATTTTTACAAATGAGGAAAGAGAGGCATTGAGAGCTGAAGTAAATTCCTCCAAGGTCCCCTAAGTAGGAGGTGGCAAAACCTGGTGAGGAATTCAGGACGTCTGTTACCAGAGCCAATGTTTCCAACCATAGCAATGTTTTGATCTCTTATGGTATGAGTCTATTTGTAGGGAGACAGATGGAAAATATTTTTACATTTATTGGAAACACTAAGTTTTCTTCAATTAACTACTATCAGTAAGAGTTCTGAATGAAAGGAAGGCACTGCCCACTTAGTTGTATATAGACTTCGAAGTTCCCAGCTTCAAAAAGAGCAACAGCTCTTGAAAATAGGACTGAGAATGGCTTGAAAGCCAAGAGTAGTGACTTAGAGAATCTCCCATTCTAGGCTTTCGAGATTTCAACACTCTACTTAGATCTGATGAAGAGCTTAGAAACAGAGCTATGATTCCTTTTGGATTTTCCTGGGGAATGCATCCCTATTCTTGCAGATTACATTGACATACCTGTCTTTGGTTTTAGTTTCTCTGGATTTATTGTCTTCATCGAAAGAGGAAGATGCAGCTTTTCTTTGGGATGAAGCCTCCCACTTACTTTGAGAGCTCTAGCTATATTGCTATTAAAAAGTTGTTTTTTTTTAGTAATCAATATCATTTGATATAAAGGGGGAAAGGAAAGAGTCACTTTTGAAGGGTATAGTTGAGGCTTAACTAGGGCAGGTTAGGAAGCATTCTGATACTCTGGGGTTCCTACTCTAACATCGTGTTAGATGTCATGGGCTGGGAAATAGGGTTCTAGAATTTTGAACCACTCTATTCAAACTTTAGAGATTCCTAAAATATACTCAACTATGAGGTAGTAAATGGTCATAATTGACACCAGATGCAGCAAATCTAAACTATCTCAGTAAATTGGTAAATTGAGGCACATAGATAGTCAACAATTTCCACAAGCTTCCATATAGCTTATTCAAACATAGTTAATCTTAGGTATTTTATGCTGCTTTCTATAAGGCTGAGTGTTTTATTAATTCCATAAGCATTTATTGAGCACCTACTCTGGTCTGGACAGTGTGTGAGGATACAGCAGTGAGCATTGAATTTCTGGTACTTATTTGGCCATATGCAACTGGAGCTAGATAGTGTAGAAGCACTCACTAACAAGATCATTTCCTTGAAGAAGATACATCAAACGGGGACTTCAACAATTAGATAGGGTGTTCTGTATAAATTTTTCTAAGATTGTATTTTTAAGATAGTAATATTTTTTCCTACCTCACTTAATGTTCATTCAGAAGCCCCTTAAGGTACGTCTGCCCCATACCTTTATATGTATTCATGGTAATGGCTTCTCAATGGTAGGCCTATTGTTTATACTTTTGAATACATTTGTGTATTTATATTATTATTATTAAAGTATTACAGTATATATTTAAAATTAGAAATGTACAAATCAGAAAAATGAACAATAATGTCCTTCCTTCCTTCTTTCCTTTCTTCCTTCCTTCTTCCTTCCTTTCCTCACTCATTTTCCTCACTTCCTCCCTCTCTTCCTCATTCTATCACTCACCCAGTGCTAGGGAATGAACCCAGTGACAGAAAGGTAAGTTGTCCAGTAATGAGCTACATATATCCCCAGTTTTTAATTGAATTTTATTGTGAGGTGATGTACAGAGGTGTTACAGTTACGTACGTAAGGTAGTGAGTACATTGCTTGTCAAACTTGTTACTCCCTCCCTCATATCCCCTGTTTTAAAATCTGATATAAAATTTTTATATAAAGGAAGATTTTTTATTTCCAATGTCTCTGTATATGATATTTTGCTTTATTGAATACATTTCAGATGTACAGTGTTTTCTCATTCTTGCTAGGAAAGAACTCTAACATTTGAAACATACCTTCAATACTTACTGCTTTTAGTTTGTTTTCAGTTTGTTTGCAGTTTTTTCTTGGACTGACCTTGAACGTTCTATAATCCTCCTACATCTGCCTCCCAAAAAAGCTGGGATATTAAGTGCACCACCATGCCTAGCTTTTTTGGGGGGCGGGGTGGATAGGGTCATGGTATGTAGCAGAAGCTATCATGGACTTTACTATGTAGCCCAGGCTGGGTGTGCTCAACTTGCAAACCTACTGCCTCAATCTCTTCCATGCTAGAATTACAGTGCAACATCATATCAGCATACAGTATGACATTTTGATATAGGTATACATTGTGAAATAGTTACCATAACCAAACTAATTTATATATACATTACTTCACATAATTAGCATTTGTGTTAAAATCTCTTTTTTATTGTAAAGCTGATATACAGAAGTATTGCAGTTATGTAAGTTAGGTAATGACTACATTTAGATCTACTCTTTTAAAAGAAAATTACATGATTATCATGTTTAGCTACCATGCTGTACAGTACGCCTCACAAACTTATTCGTCTTGTAACTGAAAGCTTATACACTTTGATCAAAATTCTCCCATTTCTTCCAATCCATAGAAACCACTGTTATGTTCTATGAGCTGAGTCTTTTTAGTTTCTATGTGTAAATGAGATAATACAGTATAAATCTTTTTTGGTCTGGCTCATTTCATTTAACCTAATGTCTTCTTAAGTTCATCCATGTTGCAAGAAATCACAGAATTCCCTTCTTTTTATGGCTAAATACCACTTCATTGTATGTATACAGCAATTAATCTATTAATCTACCAACAGACATTTACATTGCTTTCATATCTAGGCTGTTGTAAATAACACTGAAATGAATGCAGGAATACAGATGTCTCTTTAACACATTGATTTCTTTTTCTTTGGACTTACACTCAGAAGTGGGATTGCTGAGTCATATGTTAGATTTATTTTTAGTTTCAAAGAGCCTCCACACTGTTTTCCACAATTATGCTATCAATTTACATTCCCACCAACAATGTATAAGATTTCCTGCCTTGCCAACAATTGCGCGCGCACGCGCGCGGCACGCGCGCGTGTGTGTGTGTGTGTGTGTGTGTGTGTGTACCAAGACTTGAACTCAGGGCTTCATACTCTCACTTGGCTAGACTTTACCATGTGAAACATGCCTCTAGTCCAGCATTTTGCCTGCATTTTGCTGGTTAATGAAGATGAGAGCTTCTCTAGGCTGACTTCAAACTATGATCCTCAGATCTCAGACTCCTGAGTAGCTAGGATTATAGGTGTGAGCCACTAGTGTCTGGTTAACACCCTAATAGGTAATGAGATGGTATCTCATGTTTTAGCAAGGTTGAAGATGGAACCAAAAGGACTCATTCATTCTAGGCAAGGGCTCCACCACTGAGCAACACCCCCTACCTCACTTTTGATTTGCATATCCCTGATTATTAGTGATTTTAAGAACATTTTCTTTTATCTTCTGGCCATTTGTATACCTTCTGTGGGGAAGTTTCTATTCAGGTGCATATTCTTTGTTTAATAGCTCTGATCTTAGGTACTCTAAACTGAGTCTACCAAGTTCTACTTCTTGTCCCTCTGGGCTTCTGGGTCTGAGTTACAGATTTTGATACCAACATTGACTATGGTTTTTTTTTTCCTTTTCCTTTTTTTTTTTTACAGTTGTGCTAATGGTCTTTTCCCTGATGTCTGTTACCTATGGGGCTACCCTCTGCAATATGCTGGCTATCCAGATCAAGTATGATGACTACAAGATTCGCCTTGGGCCACTAGAAGTGCTTTGTATCACCATCTGGAGGACCCTGGAGATTACTTCCCGCCTTGTGATTCTGGTGCTCTTCTCAGCCACTTTGAAGTTGAAGGCTGTGCCCTTCTTAGTTCTCAACTTCCTGATCATCCTCTTTGAGCCTTGGGTTAAGTTCTGGAGGAGTGGTGCCCAGATGCCCAACAATATTGAAAAAAATTTTAGCCGGGTTGGCACACTGGTGGTACTAATTTCAGTCACCATCCTCTATGCTGGAATCAATTTCTCTTGCTGGTCAGCCTTAGAGTTGAGGTTGGCAGACAGAGATCTTGTGGACAAAGGGCAGAACTGGGGACATATGGGCCTTCACTATAGTGTGAGGTTGGTAGAGAACGTGATCATGGTCTTGGTTTTTAAGTTTTTCGGAGCCAAAGTGCTACTGAATTACTGCCATTCTTTGATTGCCTTGCAGCTCATCATTGCTTATCTAATTTCCATTGGTTTCATGCTTCTTTTCTT
Organism: Perognathus longimembris pacificus; assembly: GCF_023159225.1. Lineage (NCBI taxonomy): Eukaryota > Metazoa > Chordata > Mammalia > Rodentia > Heteromyidae > Perognathus > Perognathus longimembris. The sequence goes on from NC_063188.1 coordinate 39,005,411, forward strand.
CCAGTACTTGCATCCACTGCGCTCCCTCTTCACTCATAATGTAGTGGACTACCTCCACTGTGTCTGCTGCCACCGGCACCACCAGGCAAGGGCTGAGGACTCAGAGCCGTCCCTTGAGGTTGAAACCAATCAAAGCATTGTTTGAATTTACCCTCAGGGTATTATAGGATGGCTTGGGAATTGCAAAGGACCAGTATGAAATTGAAGGACAGGGTGAGACTCATGGGGAAGTACTTCCCAGAAAGTTTTCTGGAGTTCCCTGGTACACCTAGCAGAAGAATGAAGTAACTTGCAAATAAGTTTTATTCCTTTATGTTTTATAGCTATACTTGAACACCAGGGCTAACCACTGCATGGTTGGAAGGGTTAGAGATACTGTTCACACCCTTCCTATCCAAGTCTGTTGGGATAACTTACCTGCAAGCCCCTCAGACTCTCTGTGACTTTCTAGCTGTGTTCATTTGCTTGAGGCTTTACTGAGCTTGGGCTGAGCCAAAGGCTGAAAATCCCACCATAATAAATCCTGACTCATCAGATTAGTAGCCTATTTGTTAGCTATGGGTACCTTCCAGGAGATAATGTAACTATTGTAGAACCTGAAACCGACTGTGACTGAGGTTTTAAAAATTCCGATGAGAAACCCAGCACTGGTGGTTCATGCCTGTAATCCAAAATCTGAGGATCACAGTGCCAGCCAGTGCAGGAAAGTCTGTGAGACTTTTTATCTCCAATTAATCATCCCCAAACTGGAAGTAGAGCTGTGGCTCAAAGTGATAGAGCACTAACTTTGAGCAGAAAAGCTCAGGGACAGTGCCCAGGCACCTGAGTTCAAGCCCCACAACCAACAACAACAACAGAAATTCCTGAAAGGCCTGGCTAAGAAGAAAACCTACACTATTAAAAGAGCTGTTCTTCAAATGAGTTAGTTCTCCATTGGGACTTTAATAATGGTCATTCAGCAAGGGCCTATTTTTTTCCATTGGTCCTTCATGGGTGCACCCTGAGAAAGGAATAAAGAGTAGGATTCCTTCAGGGCTGAAGCCAGAATGCTATTCTCAAGGATCTGTGTGAGTCTCCAGCAAGTTAAGTAGAATGGTTGAAAAATGTCTCACTCAGTGCCTCATTAACAGGGATTCCCTCCAACCCAGTTTTTCTGTGCTCTTTGCATTTAATTGTTTGATATGGCCCTCAGACAAATGGAACTATAACTGAAAATGTTTCTGATTTGTGCAAGAAATGAAGACTACTTTGTGTCTGACACTGTCCTGAGTATTTCAATGATTTGGGAGTTGGGATGAGTGGCAACATGCCAAGGAAGAGTAAAAATAGAGAAGGGAATTCAGATCATAGTAAATGGTCACTAGTACTGAATTCTGCCTGCAAAACTATACTTTCTAATAAGGAGGACAGGTTTATCAACCCTTGGAATGGCTATCATTTTCCTACCCCCAGAGAGTGAATATATGACTCATTCCTGTACCTCAAATATTTATATCTCCTATCAGCTTAGTATTTTGGTGGGCACATCAGCTGAATGTCTCTAAGGCAACCATCACATTGAAGTTACTGTGGTCACTGCTTACTGGGACCAGGTATGCCAGTATTTACCTAACAAATTCTTGTCCCTCACAGATCAAGCAAGTGAGATGCACTCGCTGAAGTATGCACCAATTGTGACTACCACAGTGCTCAAAGAAACTTTAAACAGTCTAGCCTAAGGCTTCCTATGACCTTCGTTTTATTTTTGGGATCATGCTAAGTATTATCCATTCTCTTCTCTTTTATTCACTGTCAGGACATTGTGGGAGCACCCTCTTCTAAGTAGTGGGTCATTAACTAGAATTACCTTATTTCTTGAGATGTCTAGTGTGGTTTAACCAACTTCTATTGTTGTTTGGAACTAAAAGTATTAGCTACTTAATTTGTGGGAAAATAGAGGAGTAGCAGAGATTCATTTAATAACCTCAACTCCCTCATAGCATTTTTCATGATGAAGAAGAGACTTGGGACATTGTCCTAAAAATTACCCTAATTTCTATTATTTAAGGTGAAAATGATAGAAATAATCTGTCAGACCTCCAAAAGAACACATTGCCTTTCTGGATCTCCAGCAAAAATGTCTCTCCAATGGTCAACATGCCCTCATTAAGAGCAATAGCAACATGGAACAATAATTTGGTGCATAAAAGCATTGTGAATCAGCTACTTAGTGGGAGGGTACTATGGAAACATGGAGACATGCACACTGAGTCAGGCAGGACAATAGAGGTAGACGAGAGATGCACAAGACAGAAAAGGGTGCCTCAATATGTAACAGGCAAAAATTTCCTCCCACATGTGTCCTTGCAGCCTCAGTGACTTCATAGGCTAGGAATGCAGAGTTGAGGGACAGAGCAGCTTCCAACCTGAAAAACCTGCTGTCCTCACCCAAGAAGAGACTCTAATGATACATTATGTAAATGAACTCCAGAGCCTTCTATTGGTAGGGAGTGACCTTTCTGTTCCACAGAAATCTTCCATACACAAAATGTAATGCAAGGTGCTAGGCAGGGAAAATACTCCTTTCCACTTGCAAACTTTAAAAAATTGAGTACTCACTTTATCCTCTAAAATCTAAAGCCATTCAGAGTACATGTATAGGGACAATTCCTGTTGAATGGAAGAGGAGGCAGAGATGGTGCTAGTATATGGTTCCTGAAAAAGGAAAGCAGAATCTAAAAGTTTGGGAGAAAGAAGTAGGCCATTGTACTAAAAGCAATTCTCATATTATTGGAAATTTGGTACCTTAAGTATGGGCAAATTAGCACGTTAGTGAAATGAAGTAAACTAATAATTGTAAATTTCATTTTCCCTACGAACATTTAAAAGACTAAGGACATAGACCTGTGAGGAAATGTGTGAAAATTAAAAACAACACTGAACTGGAAGCTGGTGGCTCATGCCTTAATCTTACCTACTCAAGAAGCTGAGATCTGAGTATTGCAATTGGAAGCCAACCTGGGTAGGAAAGTCTATGAGACTCATCTCCAATTAAGCATTCCAAAAAGCTGGAAGTAGGGCTGTGGCTCAAGTGATAGAGCATGAGCCTTAAGGAAAAATACATACATACATACATACCCCCAAAACTTAGGACTAGCACCCAGGCCCTGAATTCAAGCCCCAGGACTGGCACACACATACATAGCACCAGTGGCTTGAGCTTGTAACATCAGATACTCAGGAGACTAAGATCTAAGTATCATAGTTCAAAGCCATCCCAGATAGAAAAGTCTATGAGACTCTTATCTCTAATTACCCAGAAAAAAAGCTAAAGTTGGAGGAAGTGGCACTGTGGATCAAGTGGTAGAGTTCTAGCCTTGAGTTGAGGAACTCAGGGACAGAACCCAGGCACAGAGCCATGACCAAAAATAACCAAAACAAAACCTAGAATTAAAGTTGTAGTTCAAGTGGTAGAATGCCATCCTTGAGTGAAAAAAAGCAAGGTAAGAACATGAGGTCTTGAGTCTAAGCCCCAGTACCAGTACCAAAAAAAGCTCATGCGTCATATTACTGTGCATTTGGATATATATACACACATATATAGTATTATGCACACACACGTGTATATATAGATAGATAGATACATATATATATATGGTATTTCTGTTATCCCTTGTTTTACAGGTACAGACTCTAAGGCATAATAGTCTAAGTAACCTGCCTAAGGTTGCATCTAGTGTCAGAAGGGTCAATTTTTGGCCCACAGGCTCCAGAGCTTACATGCTTAATTGTACCCCAAGTCCTCAAGTCCTCTTAAGGTCTGTGAAATTATTTTAATATATTAGTATACTATTTTAGGAATCTTTCCTGAGATATAACTGGGTTCAGGCCAAACATTTTCACAAATGCTTCTTAACAAAAATCACCATTCAATTCCTTCTAAAGAGAGAAGAATCAAGTCCAAAAAAGTCAAAGATGAAAACTGAGTGTGATCACATGTACTTGTAGAATGAAACAAAAAGCACAGGAGGATGGATGATAAAAGGGCCTATTTTCTCTCTAACTTCGTGTATGTTCCTTAAACACATACCTTCCAAACCCTGGTTCTGGGAAGAAAATTGGAGAAAGCAATTCCCACTCATGTATGGTTGAACTCTGACCCCAGAGACAAGACATTTCTAAAAGCCACTTTTTTAGTGTTTCCTGTTACTGAGATTCTGAGTCTGAATTCTAGAGTAGACCATGGCAAGTGGCTGAGAGCTTCAGTCATTCCCCAGTGCCTTTTGAGCTAGCCTCCTTACACCTTACACCTCATAAAGTTGTGGTCCTTATCACTCCAGGAGTCATTGCCACTTCCCTTGGTATAGTACTCACCAAGATGATCCATCTAAGGCCCTGTATCTCTGTCTGTAAGAAGTCCTTTAGTTCAAAATCAGTTGACTCTGGCCTCTCCAAAATGCATTCCTTTCCAAGAGTCAGAACCCTTGATCTCTGAAGATTTTACTATTGCATTCTCTTACTAGCTTTATTCTTATGCGTTTCCTCTGGAAAGACTGGCACAATTGGTCTCACACTTTAGACCTTAAAGTCTTGGTAGTTTGCAGTGAAAGTATGCCATAGGCCTTGTTAAGAAAATTATATGAAGCAGTAGTAATGAGGCTAACACAAGATATGAACAAATTTTTATGCATAAAATAACATCTGAATAGCCCTTTATTATATACAAGAAACATTTACACATTTTATTAATCTACCATTGTTAAGACAACCCTTTAAGTCATATGTGTGGGTTTGCATTGTTCTAAACTTCATTTCACTAAATATCATTATTTATTATTTTAAGTGAAGGAAATCTGTATGACTAACCCAAAGTGCTCTATAGGGTCTAAAAGACTGAAAAAAAGAATCTCAGTTCTCTGGGGTAAGTGATGTTGTAAATAAGTGGCTTCTATTTCTGTGACTAAAATATTTGAATGCCTTTTAGAGGTTTTTTTTTCAATATTTTTCAATATTAAATGGGTACACATTTCATCTCAGAATTTTAACCTCTTGAAAAATTTCCTGGCATCATTGTACAAAGAAATATATACAGGGATGTTCAATGTACTGCTGTTGACAATGGTAAAGATTTGATTACAATTCTTTGTCTCTGAGGAAATGATTCAATTCTGGCTGTTCCATGATCAGAATGCACTCTAGCCATTAAGAAGAATGGGGGAGATGCAGATAGCTGGTGCTGAATGAAAAGATGACAAAAACAAGTTGGAGGACAAAATGTATGTGATAAGGTTACAAGGCATTCAACATTTGAAAACAAGGGTGTGATGGAAGTATAGTGATCCCACAGTGCACCCCTAAAAGATATCTGTGTCAGCCTGGTAACCATGATCACCTGTAATCTTAGCTACTCAGGTAGGCTGTGAGACTGTTATCTCCAATTAACTTGCAAAAAGCCAGAAACAGAACTGTGGTGCAAATACTAGAGTGTGTGCCAGCCTTGAATGAGAAGGCTAAGGGACAGTGCCCAGGCTGAGTTCAAGCCCCAGTACACACACACACACACACACACACACACACACACACACACATACACACACACACACACCACACACACACACCACACACACATGCACACACGATATATCTTCAAAAATATGTTACATGACTGGAGGTATTAAAGTTGATAATTAGTTGAAATAGATTATCAGGTGTGCTGGATGTAGTCCCTCCAAGGACCTTTGTGATGGGAAAAATGAAGGTGATGGGAAAATGAAGGCACAGAGATTTGAAAATCCTCCAGGAGAAGTGTGGTGCTTCTAACACGTTGATTTCAATTGAATTAAACTGCTTTCCAACTTCTGATCTTCACAGCTATGGGAATACATGTGTGTTGTTTTAAATCACTTAGTTTGCAGCATTTGTTACAGAAACAATGAAAGCTCATGCACATGGAAAGATGATTATTTGATTCTTTGGTGTCATATAAAGACAATTTTTTCCCATTTACTGGAGTTCATTTGAATGAATATTTTATCTGATCAGATGCATATAGGCATTGCACCTTTGTGTTCCTCCCCTAACAGTATCCTCCTTTGGTCACTGTGAGTGAGTGCCTAGAGTATAAATTATCATTTGCCAGCGTGCTTTAGATCTAGCTTCCACATATATTAAGAACATTTTCTAACAGGCCTAAGAGTCGTCATCAGACTGTCTAGGTGTAGAGAATTGTAACTTAGCACAGTTAATTTATGGTTCAGTTATTTTACAATTCTGTAAAACTGATAGGACACAATGATAATTTTTTTTCACTGGGTGGGGATAGGGGTGAGGGATGAATAAGTGGACCATAAGAGTTTATTTAAGGCAGTAAAAATATTCTCTATTGGTAGACAGCTATCATTAGGCATTTGGGCAAACCCATAAGATATTCAATACCAGCTGTGACCTATGGACATGTGCAGTGCTAAGTCTAGGTGGGATCACTCATCAGTTATAACCTGTACCACACTAGTGGGGCATCATGATAATGGGGGAAGGCTAGGCACATGACAGAGGGGTAGAGAGTATACTAAAAATCTCTGCTTTTGTGTCAGTTTTGTTGTGAACTTAAAACTGCCGTGAAAAAAAATAAAGTGTTTTGACAAAACTTGGAAAATAATATTACTGAATGAAGTAGTAGTTATAGTAGTAAACTAATAGGACTGTCTCAGCCTTGCAGATTTTTTTTTGCCAGTTGTGGGACTTGAACTCTCCGCCTGGGCACTGTCCCCGAGCTCTTCAGCTCTAGGCTAGCACTCTACCACTTGAGCCATAATGCTACTTCCAGTTTTCTGGTGGTTAGTTGGAGATACGTCTCAGGGACTTTCCTTCCTCTGGCTGGCTTTGAGCTGTGATCCTCAGATGTCAGTTTTTTGAATAGCTAGGATTACAGGCCTGAACCAGCACCGCCTGGCTTCCTACAATTTTTAGTATTTTATACTTTATTTTATTTATTTGTGCCAGTACTGGGGCTTGGACTCAGGGGTTGGGCACTGTCCCTGAGTTTTTTATTTTTTGCTCGTCTAACACTTGAATAATAACTCAATTTCTTGCATTTTGGTAGTTACTTAGAGATGAACCATGATCCTCTCAGGTGTCCACGTCCTGAGTAGCTAGGATTACAGTGTGAGCTACTGGTGCCTGGCTTACAATTATAATTTAAGTGCATCTTTATGGAGCTAAAACCATATATTAAACTACATATTAAATAGTTAAAAAGTATCATGAGTTTGTTCTTACTGCTGATTGCCCATAAGCCAGCTTTGATTCTAACGTAGCAATCTTATTTTAGAACTCCTTTGTTTTTTATTGACTATATATGAAACATCAATTTCATACCCTTTTTTGAGTTGTATTTGCCATCTTACTAGTTTCCTGTTGAGTTAAATATTTATTGACACATACTCTCTGTTTGTACAAAACTGTTCCTTCCTTCTTTTCCTTATCCTCTTCTTTCTTTTCCTTCCTTCCTTCTCTTTCTCTGTCATTTAGAATCATATTTCAGCAATGCTTCCATTTTTGTAAGAAACAAAACCAGGAATATGGTTGCAGGAAAACATTTCAAACTCACTAGCAATTCTTGATTTGAGGGGGTATGGGAATTTTTTGGAGAATTTTCCTGTATTATTTTTAAGTACTTAGATATCGTATAATTTCACATAATATCGGCTATTAGAAAACTATATTAAATATAGCTGGGCACAGAAGCTCTCATCTATATTCCTAGCTACTCCAGAGGTTGAGATCCAAAGGATAGTTGCTCGAGGACAGCCTGAGCAGGAAAAAAATCTGTGAGACGCCATGCCCCCAACCCAACAAAAAACTAGGCTGGAAGTGTGGCTCAAGTGATAGTGCGTTGGCTGTGAACAAGAAGGCCAAGTGAGCTCAAGGCCCCTGAGTTCAAGCCCTAGTATTGGAGAAAAAATTAAAAGCATATGAAAAATGATTCATAAACAGGGTATTTCTGCAATGGATTTTAAAATCTGACTGAAGAGAGTGACATACCTTATATATAACAAGACAACCGGTGACAGATACACTTAAAGGAAGGTCTCACTTGAAGGTGCACTTGAAGAGGGCTATCATCTATTGAGAACTTACTGGACAGTAAGGTCAATGTTGGATCATTTATATAGTTGCATTTTATTATCACAGTGACCTTTGGGGGTAGATGCTATTCCCTTTTTATTCTACATTACTAGAGTTTTGAACTCAGAGCTTTTTACTTGCTAAGTAATTGCTATATTGTTTAAGTTACGCTTTGCCCGGGCTGTCCTAGACCATGATCCTTCTATTAATGTTTCCTGTTGTAGCTATGATAACAAGTACCTGCTGCCAGGTCGGCTTTTTCTGTTTAGATGGGGGTCTTGCAATCATTTTTGCCCAGACTGACCCAGAACTTCTTTTTGCTAGTTTTAGGGCTTGAACTCTGGGCCTGAGCACTGCCCCTGGCTTCTTTTTGCTCAAGGCTAGAACTCTCCCACTTGAGCCCAGCACCATTTCTGGCCTTTTCTATGTATGTGGTGCTGAGGAATCAAACCCAGGGCTTCATGTATACGAGGCAAGCACTCTACCACTAGGTCAAATCCCCAGCCCTGACTCGGAACTTTGAACCTTCTGATCTCAGACATCCATGTAGCTGGAGTGACAAGCGTACATCACTGATGATGACCTCTATTTCTAGTTCTTAGACTGAAAAAAACTGAAGCTGAGAATGATTTGCTTAAGATCCCAAAACTAAGTCAAAGCTTCAGAAATTAAGCCCTGATCTTCCTGATTCCAAAATTCATCTTCTTTAAATTTACCCACACTACCTTTCATACATGTTGGGTCTCATAAGCAGGATTACATAGGACTGAAGCCAGTGAATGTTTTATACTCACATTTGATTCTCTTTGGTTCTTCGTAGGCAGGCCTGATCACACATAGCACAAAAAAGAATAAAGGCTTCTGTTTCTAATATTTCCTTGTAGACATCCTAACCCCAATTGACATGACTACAGCCATCAAGCTTACAACTGCCATCTTATATCACTGGATGACCCTGGGTTGCATTGCAAACCTTGCAGGATAAACTAGCAAATATTTCCTGTTTAGCACTGATGCATAAACTGTTTTTTTTTTTTTTTTGCCAGTCCTGGACCTTGAATTCAGAGCCTGAGCATTGTCCTTGGCTTCCTTTTGCTCAAGGCTAGCACTCTACCACTGGAGCCACAGTGCCACCTCTGGCTGTTTTATATATATATATATATATATATATATATATATATATATATATATATGGTGCTGAGGAATTGAACCCAGGGCTTCATGTATATGAGGTGAGCTCTCTTGCCACTAGGCCATATTCCCAGCCCCCATAACTTACATTTGATGTTTATAGCTTCTGAGAAACCTCAGGTACATTCTAATTGACTGTTGCCCACCTTTGTCTAGCTTAGCATATAAAGTCCTCAACATATTACTCTGCCATAAATAAAAGTGAAGTTATGTTATTTGCAGGAAAATTGGTGCATCTAGAGATCATCATGTGGAATGACACAAGCCAAACTCAAAAAGCCAAATATTGAACATTCTCACTCATTTCTCAAGTATAGATCTAAACTGATGATGATGATGATAGTAATTGTAATGGGATATGATTGTAAAAGGAGGACTATCTAGGAGAGTATCAGGGAAGGGAGAGGAGGAAATGGACAGAGAGGGTACTGAGGGGTGAAGAGAACTGAAGACTGTTACACATCTGCATATACAATATGCTTTAGATGCTCCTTGCCCTCCATGTGCTCATGCTCTTGATTTTAGGCTACAGTCCTCCTTTCCTGATCCAATTGCTTCTGCTTCTCTGGTTTAACCAGTCTCTGCCTGTCTCACTTGTCTCCTCAACCTGTTTCTCCCCACCCAATTGGCTCTCTTTCTAATGAGACATTCCTCCCTCCCTAAACCCCTAAAGTACCACACCTACTAGACAATCTTTGTTGTGTCCTAGATAGGAGAGTGAGATTGAGTAGACATAGCCAGGTGAGAAAATTGTAACTTCCTTGGGAGCATTATGGAGGGATATTGTTCTTAAGGGGTCAAGACAGGAATTGAGTGCCAGAGCAGAAAAGCAGGAGGTATTCAATTAAGAATAAAGTTATGTGCTCACTTCGGCAGCACATATACTAAAATTGGAATGATACAGAGAAGATTAGCATGGCCCCTGCACAAGGATGACACGCAAATTCGTGAAGCGTTCCATATTTTTGGAATCACCTAGGGAGAGGATACACTGATGGAGTACTTGGAGAATCCCAAAAAGTACATCCCAGGAACAAAAATTATCTTCGCTGGCATTAAGAAGGGAGAAAGGGCAGGCTTGATAGCTTACCTCAAAAAAGCTACAAATGAGTAATAGCCACTGCCTTATTTATTTATTGCAAAACAAATGTCTCATGGCTTTTTATTTTTATTTTTTTAAGTTTTTATTATAAAACTGATGTACAGAGAGGTTACAGTTTCACACGTTAGGCATTGGATACATTTCTTATACTGTTTGTTACCTTGTCCCTCATACCCCCCTCCCCCCTCCCCCTGTCCTCCCCTGAGGTGTTCAGTTCACTTACACCAAACAGTTTTGCAAGTATTGCTTTTGTTGTTGTTTCTCGTATTTTACCCTTTGTCTCTCAATTTTGGTATTCCCTTTGAATTTCCTAATTCTAATACCAGTACACACTGTTTCCCATACACTCAGATAAGATTACAGAGATAGTGTAGATACAATCACAAGAAGGTGATACATGAACATCATCAATAGTAGAAACTACAGATACACATGGGATGTTGAAAGTAGTTACAACTCTGATATAACAATCATTTTCATAAAATGGAGTTCATTTCACTTAGCATCATCTTCTCATGGCTTTTTAATGTGTACCATAATTCAATTGATCTTTAATACCAGATTTCATATCATGAATGGCTGGCAGAATATTTTTGGGCAGTCCTGATTTAAGTAAAACTGGCTTATGGTTAAGTGAATGTGATCTTTAAAAAAAAATACTGTCATTTGTTCCCCTTTCTGTGATATGATTGGACTTACTAATATTCAATTTTTCAACAAGTTAGGGAATACCATCTCCAAATCTGTCAGATGGGTTTTATATTCAGATTTATATAGCTACTTATGAGAACATCTTTTAAACATGAGGGGAAATCTCTTCACTGTCTGATAATCAAGCAAAATTAACCTGTTTGAATTTGTGATCATTAACTTGTTAAAGGCAGTGGTTGAAGATGAGGAAGCAATGTCTATATTTTTGGTCTTGACTAAGCCAATTTAATTACAATTCCCTGTCTTTGAAATCTGCCTTTTACTTATTGAAAGATATTTTAGTGTGGCTTATGTATAAATGTCAAATAAAGAATATTTAACACTTCAAAAAAAAAGAGAATAAAGTTGTGAAAACGTGGCACCTATACACAATGGAATTTTACACATCCAATAGAATGAATACTATTATGCCATTTACAGGGAAATTGATGGATCTAGAAGAAATCATGTTAGGTGAGGTAAGCCAAGCTCAGAGAGGTAATTAACCCATGTTTTCTCTCATATGTGGGGCATGATAAATTATGTAGAACTCTAAACATTCACACACAGTGAGACCAAAGGAGGATACTCAGAGGAAGAACACAAGGTTCAACACCTCTGTGCTTCTTTTTTTCTGAATAATTACTTATTTATTGTCAAAGTGATGTATCTGTGCTTCTTCTGATTATATAAAATAATATTTATCAAAATAAACTTCAAGAAATGGAAAAAAGAGGGTTTATTTTCTTTTTTGTCTTTTTTTTTTGTTTTTCTATTTTTGGTGGGTAAAGGGAGCACAAAATGGAGGGACATAGAGTGAAGAAATTCAGCAGTGATACTTAGTAGAAACTATACTGAAAACCTGTGGGTGGTAATGGAAGGGAAAGACCAGGAAAGAATGAAGGAAGGGGTGACATTGTCCAAAAAGAAATGCACTCATTACCTGACTTATGAAATGTTAAGCCTACTGTATCTCACCTTTATAATAAAAATAATTTAAAAATAATTTAAAAAAATAAAAAGAATAAAGTTGTGCCTCGTGCCAATGACACATGCCTATAAGCCTCACTACTCAGGAGCCTAAGATCTGAGGATCCCAGGTTGAAGCCAGCCCAAACAGGAAAGTCCCCAAATCTTTTATCTCCAATTAACCACCCAAAAGCCAAAAGAGAAGCTATGTCTCAAGTGGTAGAGTTCTAGTTTTGAGCAAAAACTGCTCAGGATCAACTCTGAAGAAAAAGCAAAGAAACAAAAAGAATGAAATGAAAGCTGTCCTTAGCAAGATGCAAATAACTGGGCAAACAAAGTCTATGTGGGTGGTACCTGGCCTAGGAAGGGATGAAAGGTTAGAGGCAGAGATAGGAATGGAAGGAACCAATGGACTTGGTTACAGAGAATGCTTCTGAGGGACATTTGAGGTTCGATTGCCTAATCACTAGAGCAGTAGTATCAGGCTGTGAGATGTAATCACTGTGGAAAGGTAGTTTCAATTCTGAGGAGAGGAGATTTGAACTATGACTTTAAAAGATAAGTAGGATTTCCATTGGTGAGACTGGGTGGACCTACATTTTAGCAGAGAGAATATTACAAGCAAAAATGTAAAGATGTCAAAGTTTACGAAATACATATCCCCTGGAACAGCAAGTAGTTCTAGTGTGACTGGAACACAGATATGAGACTGGAAGGTAGGTGGGAGATGAGGGAAATGCAAAGGACCTTCCATATATTTGCTGAGAATTTCCATTTGAATCTTTCAGTCATGAGAGAACCATCAAAGACTTTACAAGTTATTTTAAAAATTGACATTTTGAGTTAAATGAATTTTGACACACATGTAGATTAACATTGACACCAGAACAATTTCACTTCCTCATTAGATTCCTTATCCTCCTTCTCTATTGAGCTGCTAATCAGAGGCAAGTACCCATCTGTCCTGTGAGCCTATGGGCTTTTTTTATTTTTGTTTTTTTTTAATTTTTTGTTTGTTTTGTTTGTTTGTTTTATTTTTGTTTGTTTTTTAAGCAACAGTCCTAGGCTTAAACTCTGGGCCTGGGTGCTGTCCCTGAGCTCCTTTAGCTCAAGGCTAGCATTCTACCACTTGAGCCACAGCTCCATCTAGATTTTTTTCTGTGACTAATTGGCTATGAGTCTCACAGACTTTCCTGCCCAGGCTGGCTTTGAACTGCAAACCTCAGATATCAACCTCCTGAATGGCCAGGCATGAGCCACTGGCACCCAGCTTCTTTTATTGTCATATAAATAGGATAATACAAGGCGTAACCCCTTTGCACGGAATGTTTTTGAGTAGAGCAATCATTTGTTTAGGGCTATTTCACAAAACCACTTTGGTGTTTGTGGGATGGATAGATAAGAGGAGGAAAATGAGAAAGCAGGAGACTAGCTACAGGAGTTTAAACACAAGAAGAGTAGTCCTTTGGCATGTGCAGTGCATATTCATTAGAAGACTGCTTGTAGTTAATGAAAACAGCTGTGGGAAGAGAATGAAACAGAACTAAGTCATGCTGACATATCTATAATGATTTCATATACTTTACTCTGATTACCCAAAGGCTTTCCTAGCACACAAAAAAACCTGAACTACACAAAACAACACATAAAATGTAGCCAAACTGTATTTTTTCAAAA